>NC_057795.1:312004764-312019013 GCF_018294505.1 Triticum aestivum | reverse complement strand
CCCCCGACACACCTCTCTAATAGTAGTTGGCAGATATGATTTCATCATATCATTCGGTAGGATATCCCTGGCTGTTCGGCTGGATGGTAATACGAGGCAAAGTTTTACCCTAGTTTGGATCGGACCCTTGCAGTTGAAGAAAGAGCTTACTCCTGGTACTGTATATTAGTGTTAGGGGTGTGTACAAAGTACACATGAATACCAGGCATTGTGCGTGTGTGTATACTATCAACAAACTAGCCCCCAAGCTTGTATAACATACTAAGGGCCTAGGGTTACAAATCATATATAGCCGGCTTATCACCAGTGAGGATATAGTCCTCCGCAACTCTGGTAGCTTCGTGTTGTACGCCGAGTCCTCCACATGGGTCTCCGTATAACACGTCTCGGTCCAACCTATATGTGGCGCAGGATGGAACCGACCCATGAGTCTTCATGTTGATGCACCACAACTAGAAATGATGTGCCTACCACACCACACACGCAATCGGCCACTAAGTAAATAAGCATATACAATAGTACAACGGTATCTAGCTCACGATACGTCTCCATATTTTGTTGATGACACTGACAGACTTTGCATTTGATGCGTGCTCTGTATTTTGTTGATGACACTTACGGTCATTGTATTTGAAGCGAAAGCACGATATGGTCACTGGTCTCCAGAATAAGCTCATCACGGTCACCACATACATTTTGTCGTGCTAACCAACATGTGGTTGGATGGTTAGAGGACGGTGGTTTCTCGAGCCCACCAAGGGGTAAAGTCCCGGTGCTCGCATTTATCTTGTGTTAATTTCAGTATTTTCCGGCGATGTACGTTCAGTGGGAGGAGACGTTCCACTTGACTACGAGGCACCTATGGTGACTTCGTAATTAAAATCTCAAGATCATATATGCTGGCCCACTCTCTCGAAGGTGCAGCGGCGGACCGGCAGTGGGGAGTGGTTTCGGGGAGGGCGGGCCGGCCGCGGGCGGCAGGTGTGGGCGGTTCGGTCGGTGGTGGCTGGCGGCTCGGGGGGGGGGTGGAGTTTGATGATAAAAGGGAGGCCCTTGATTTCGTATCCAACGGCTGGAAAATCTAATGACCAGAGATGAAAAAGCCAGTCGATTGACGTGTAGCCTCACCCCGCACGTACACATGCACGCAAGCAAGACATGCACGCATGTAGGCATGCAACACTGGCACGTACACATAACGTACACACGCACGCATGCTGGCATGCAACACTGACACGTACACATGCACTCATGAACACACGCACGTACGCACCCATGCATGCAACACTGAAACGCAGCCTTGCACGTACGCACCCATGCATGCAACACTGAAACGCACCCTTGCACGCACGCAACACTCGCACGCCTGCATGCACACAACACACGACGCAAGACACACACTTAACTACATGAAAAAGATGACGTCACACTCAATAAACAATCATCGGTTTATGAAATGCCCGCTTCTGACCGCCCTGGCCCACCAAAGGTTCCTCTACTGTGCGCTGCCTGCGTTGGGTCACTGACATGCAGGCCGTGCACCCAACGAGCCCACATGTCAGTGGAAGAACGGCGCGGTGTCCTAGGTCAGAGTCGAGGGCGCCATTCGCGGCATGCCCGGCTGAACACGCCTCCGTGCCGCATTCAAACGCCTCCATGAAACCCGCCCGTGTGGAAGCCGAGAAACCGACTCTGGATACACGTCCATTCATGACCGGGCCGATGTTAAACGCAGCGCCGGTCGAGCTCCTCCCGTGTGTCGTCTATTTAATCTCCTATTTAAACAAGGCCAAACGCCAGCCAAGAATCGCACACCTCTGCCGCTCCCCTATCTCCTCCACCATTTTGTCCACTCTTACAATGGCTTACGAAGAGTAGTTATTCCGCATCCAAGCCGGCTGGGTAGCCCGCCGGGTATGAGCTATGGAGCTCGCTGATCCACCTCCCTCCCCTCGCCCGACGGAGCCAGTTGCCGCCCCAAGCCGGCGCGCGGTTCAGCAACTCGCAGCTCCAGGCCAGCTCGACAAGGAGTGGCGCACGGGCGTCGTTGCTGTCGTCCACGCCGCGCCCTCGTACCGCGTCTCCCGTTTCTGTGGCCGAGACTCCCATGCCGACGGCCGCGCCATGCAAGCAGCGACAGAAGCCGGGTGCACGGAGAGAGACGAGTCGGTGGCCAGCGCCTCCGCGTCCGCCGCCATCATCGAGGAGAAGTAGAACACGGGAGGCCGCTGCCGCTTGGGTCCCATGAAGGCCACCGCGGAGGCGACGCTGGCGTACACAGCAGGTGTCTTGCCGGATCTTTTTGTTGCGAGGACCTTCGTCGACCCCGCATGGGCTCCACGGAAGAGGTCAATGTTAGGATGAACTCGAGCCGGTGCAGGCCATGGCGAAGTAGTTGCCGATGATGAACTCGAACCGGTGCCGACCACCATCATCTTCGGCACCATCCAATGATATCAGTTAGGCAGTGGGGAAGCGAGCCGTCCTTTGCGCTGAAGCATATACCTCCGGGGCTCCCGGCAGTCCGGTGATCGTGCTGCCGGACATGAGGAACACAAATCGATCGGCGGGCTACCATTTAGGCCATGTATTATATACCTGTGCTGTCCAGAACTAGCACCGCGTAGTTCATTTGAATGTAATGAAATCTATCATGTTTGTGTGAAAATCCGGTATTTTATATGATTTCCTTCGTTGTTTATATGAAATACTTCGGTGGTTGCGTGAATGAGTACCAGTTTGTCTACGTGTTTGCGTGAATTTCGTCCGGTTGGTTGAGTTGTTGTCATAATGTGTGCAGCTACGGTTGGATGGCGTAATTTGCGGGTCGCCGGTCGGTCTGTGGGCGGCTCGGGCGGTGTTGTGGGACAAAAAAACACAGCTCGTGCGAGCTCGTCTCCAACGTGCGCGCTGGAGGATGCATGACAGCATGAGCACCCGAGCCGTTCCTCGTTCATCGGTGGCAAAGGCACCGGTGGACAAAAGGGTCGCCAATATTTTGGCTACCCCGGGCAAGATCCAAATAGCCCCTCCCAACAGATTCAAATCCCTCGTTCGTCATGGAATTTTGCCATGTGTTGTTTTCATGGACTAGCAAGATGCCCATGCATTGCACGGAACATCAAGATGCATTTTTTACAACCTCCGCATGCATGCAAGGGATAATTAATGTCCTCCTTTGCTAGTACCATGAGGCAAACACCATTAATATTGCATCAATTAGTGTTAGTGGCCTTGTATATCTGCAAATTGTAATTTTGATAGTGGCCCCTTGTATATAAAAATGGAGGGAGAAATATGAGAGATAAGGTGAGGAGGAGTGGGGCGTGGTGCCGTGGTGGTGACTGGTGGTCGGACTGGGCGGAGGCATGGGGATGGACAACGCATTATGTCTAGGTTTGTATCTCTCTCACACACACCCACGTAGGTGGGGAACGTGCACGAAGAGAAGAGGTGCACGCACAGCACACGTACTCCCGTCTCTTTCCCAACCACACCCGCGCGGGTACACGGTGGAGCTCATTTCTGTACGAAAAAGGCAACCCACGTGGTAATTTGGCACGTGTACTGGTTGTCCACTTGGTGGAGGGAGGATCGTCTACCATGGGTGAACAAACAAATTGCGACTTGAGGCGTTATGTTAAATTAAAAAAAGAGGCAAACCATGTGGGGCCTACCTTAGAGGCAAGGCTCTATACACTGGAGTACTTTTGATGTGTCCCGTCAACTCGCAGAACAAGGAGAAACTTGCTTAGTACGCCGTCTCCCCCGCCCACGGGCGCGGTGGCTCGCAGGATGAGGTGAAGCTGGAGTACTACTGTACGCCTTTACGCCCGCTCCCTCGCCCACGCGCGCGGTGGCTCGCAGCACAAGGAGAAAATTTTACTACTCCCTCCGTTTACTCCTCGTCCCTACTACGTACTTTGGTTAGTACTCCCTCTATTTACTTATAAAAGGCCACTATAAAAAAATACATTTTGCATCTATACAAGGCCACAAATAGTAATCGAGACAAAAGTTACTACTCCCTCCTTTCCAATTTATGGCTCAATTTCAAAATCTCTCCAACCAAGGTAGAAGGTGAGTGGTCGAATTAATTTTGTAGTTTGCACAGTACACTCGTTTCTCTCAAGAAGTTATGTTTATCGAGGCATTAATTAGAACGAATGCATGAATGACCACTAAATTTCCATGAACTTGTACATGCATTGGTTAGTTTCCTCTTGACACTGCTTGCGTCGGGTGATCTAACGCACCTCAAAATCCAACATGTAATGGTACTACTACTAGTATAGTACTAGAATTGAGACTTATCAAACGAAAAAACGAATGTTTTTTAGATGAGCCCTATAAACCCTAGTGGGTACGTACTCCGAAAAAATAGATTTTTCCAAAACTAAGTCGCTCCCTTTCATGAATTCTGTAGTATACTCCTCGGTCGACGCTCCCTTTCATGAATTATGTACTTCCTGTCGCCGACATGTGGGACATATAGCAACCGGGTCGACGTGACAAGCACCAAATAACAATGCAGAACAGCAGGGGGGACGCACCCCACTCGTACCGACCCAGTGTTAGTAATGAGCAAAGAGACGTCAAATCACAATGCCGCACCTTCCCAGACAGACGAAGCAACCATTATTTCACACTTCGGTTCGACATCATCTCAAACCATGTACTAGTATTGCTTCTGCCTCAAGAGGGACACGCGCATCGCCTTGGTACATCATGACACGTGGGACCGCATGACAGGCCATGCTCCCCCGCCGATCGCTGGGTAAAATCACCTCATTTTTACTATACTTCCTCTGGATCAGTTTACTACATGGCATGCATGTCGTTCTAGGTTGAGAATTTAACTGTCTATATATATATATATATATATATGTGATGAACAGTACGCTAGCCTTTTAAAAAATGTATACTTTTGTACAGTAGTACTCCACTATCGATGGATTGCGCCATGGAGCAAAAATTGAAATTTTTAAAAAAGGTGGTACATATAGAGAGCGCTCGTCGCCAAATTATGCATATAGTACTATTAAAAAAGCTAGTATGTGCTTGATTGGGGTGCTAAATTCTATTAAAGAAATACTAGTACTAGTATGTACATACTAAAGAGTTAAAGTAACGAGAAGAAACATAACACAGTTCTGCTGGGGGCTCAGCACAATACACCCCTCAAATTAAACTAAGCACACCTGAAATTAAACTATGCAACTAATCCGGTAGACACTGCATTAGAAGTTTAGAACCGCCATGAGCAACGACACTGGCACCTTACTCGGAGTCCTCGTCCACGTCCTCGACTTCGTCCTTGTCCCTCTTCCTCTTGGCCGATACTTCTTTGCTTGAACCGCCAACTTGGTTGTTGCTCTTCATCCAACCCTTGTAGATATTGAAACAAAGGTAGCCATCCATTGCAGCGTAGTGGATGTGGTCTATATCTAGCACATTCTGCTGCCATGCATGACGATGAAACGTGTAATGAGGTTTCTCCAGTTTGAAGTACGAAGGATGAACCATGGCTCCTGCCAGGGTCAGCATTGAGGGCTGACGAGAGGGCACCAGCCGATTCTTCTGGAGGTCGAAGGGGTTGCCTACAACAGGCCTATCCGGCGCAGGACTTCTTTGTCGTTCTTAAAGTCTACAGTAACGAATTTGACTGTTTTGTCCTCGAGGAAGTTCTTAAAATCCTGGCACTCAACGTCGGCATGGCATATGTGGTAGACCAAGCAAACGTTATGTACGCAAACCTAGATCACGGCGGGCTTCTTCCTCTCTTCGTCCTTTAGATCCTTCTCTCGTCCCACAACTGTGGTGTACTCAACATCTAGCCCAGTGACCCACTCATCATGTGAGTTTTCGAACATGCGTCTGAAGTGATAAATGCATCCTTTCACCGTCGCGGAAGTATGGGTGTAGATGACGTCGAACTCATCACCAGTGATGGTTCTAACCTTGTACTCACCGCTGATCGGGGAGATTTGGGACACCATGGATTTGGGAGGAGGGTTAGGATTAGTGGAACTGCCGTAATGTGAATGGACGGGACGACTAGGAGCGAACCACCGTAGTATTAAAGGACGTGCGGGAAAGAGTAGGAGCGAACTGCCAGCGTGCGAATGGTAGGGTAGTGGCTTTCCATTCTCCCATGATACGGGCTTCCGAGAGCCCTTGGATCTGGGATCGAACGGTTGCATGGCATGATTCTAGACCTATGGGTGAATATCCTATCCTAGAGTGTTATTCTTAAAATTTTCAGCAACTTAGCATGCGACCGTTTGATCTCAGATCCAAGGGCTTCAGCAGCCCGTATCATGGTCGCGCCTACCATGACTGTCGCGTCGCTCACGTGGTCGCGCCCTTGGAGATTTAACACGGTGCATTAGGCTATCTGATGTTGGCATGTCATACATAGTCATCACTTAGTCACTCATACTACAACAAGGTTGGCTATAAGTGTATTTTTTTACTCCTCTCTATCTCTTTCTTCGTACTCCCTCCGTCCCATAATATAAGAATGTTTTTGACACTAGCTAGTGTAGTGTCAAAAACGTTCTTATATAATGGGACACAGGGAGTACTAGTATTTATTGCATTTGCCAAGGAGTGACCTCTTCCAATGAAATGGTGTTGCTAAGTCTGCTTCATTTAATTAGCTATAGACTCAAAATTGTCTTTTTCACCTAGGTACACGCGCTTAGCACCGTTTCTTCCTTGGGTCATCAGACTTTATGCCTATGTGGCAAGCTTAAGCACCTATAGGAGCAAGTAAGTACAATAGTGCGCTTTGCCGCTTTACATGGCATTTTTGCATATGTGGAGGAAAGAGAGGCAAGGAAAAAGTGGAGAAGTGGGCTCTCATGCAAGAGCCAGCCTCTACTACTACATGGTGGAGCATTGGGAGAGGCACCTGTATGGAGGTGGTCAGGAATCGGGAGACTCACGCCGGTCGTCGCAACGCAGTTAAAATGATAATGGCAAGTCAAATCACGAGGCCCCACCTGTCCAGCAGTAACTCGCTGTCAAATCACACAACCCTACATTTGCAGCAGCCTACTCCCTCATCTTCTCGCGTCTCTGTCGAACCAACTAGGCGGAACTGCCCCACCTACCGCGCAGGAAAAGCCCCGCCCTCGACTTTTAAATACAACTACTCCCTCCTTCGGATGCTTTTGGTTGAAGGTATCGTATGAATGGATTGGGACCATTCAATTTTTTTGGGATTGAACCATTCAATCCATGTGTTTGGCTGAATTTTTTTTTCGAGAGTACGCCTAGGCGTACCTTAGCTTTATAGAAGGCGTGTTTGACTGAATATAAGAGATGAGCTAATTATTTAAGACGGGACCACCAGTCATGCTCACATAGTCATGCATGCAAAGGGTGGCCATTTGATTTGACCGATTTGGTTGGGTGGAATGGTTCAGCATCTTCAAGGCATATTCTCTTTTTTTGACTCGAACCATTCATGTGCTTTATAACCAAACATGTCTATTTTCTGAACGATCCCAACCCATTCATGACCACCCTTGCAACCAAACGCACGTCATCTTACGAAAACCAAATAATCCCACAATACTAAGGCGTGGTGCATTAACTTCTACCTTGTTTCTTATTTCTTCACATATCAACCAATAAGAATCCAATGATATACTTTTTGTGACATAGTAACTCATATTTAGTTAGTCAAATGGATGACCTAGAACTACGTGCAGGCCCTATAAACCGAGACGCCTACAAATAAAAAACTGAGACGGAGAGGGTAGTTCATCACGTATCTTTTTAGATCAATATAGTCAGGATTCACCAAGGAGCAAAACTAAGTGGTAGGCTGCTCCTGTCGTGTTGGCGTAGCAACTCAAGCAGGGTCAGTTCGCACATGAAATAATGACACACTTAACAGGACCCCTTTGGCAGACATGTGGCTCATCCACCGTCTTGTTCCATGTTGACGTATAATGTGCTGCCTAGTCTCTTCCATCAGATCGGTCTTTTGGTTGCATTGGCTAGAGCATGCACTTCTACATTCCACGTGTGATGCACCAAATTACACTTTGGAGCAGCGGTTGGAATTGGAGGCACCCCGGTCGTAGCACCGCAGTAGTAGAAAATGAGCGATGAGGGGTCAAATCACAAAGCCCCACCTTTCCCGCATTAAGCTGGACGGACAAAGCAACCATCTTTTCACTCTAGCGCGCAGGAGCATAAAGATAAGAGAAAACAATGATGCATGCGGTAGCTACCTAGGGCACCCTAGGGTAGGGGTCTCCACTACAGATCCTTTTTTTGAAAGCGCCTCCACTACAAATCGGCTTCTCCCTCGTCCTCTTGAAGAAAATCGATGATGAGTGCGGCGGTAGGGTTTGTAGGAGTACTACGGCGTGCGGGTCCACGTCGTAGTAAACGGGTTCGAGTCGGCGGCTTAAATATGTGTGGGCCGCTTGGTTTTACGGGAACGAGGCAGCATTTTGGGTTCGGGGACCTGTGGAGATATAGCACGTACAAAAAATTGTGGACGTAGGTTCGACCGAAAGGCAATGATGCATGGGCCCTGCATTTTGATATACCCGGGGCCGCGTGAAATTTGCTACTCTACTCAAAACTAGTAAGGTACACATGTATTGAACGCATGAGATTTCGAAACCAAATTATGAATAAATACACACTATAGCATGTAAAGCTTTGAGTCATATATGCATGATGTAGATGTTCTTTAGTTCTTATATTTCATCTCATTCAAAATCAATTAGTTTTAAAAAAATGTTAAGATTCATGGGGTTGTGCATTGTAAATCATAAAGTAAAAAACAAATAATGGCAATTCATTTAGAAAAAAATAATCAATTATGATACAGAAGATTCTAGAACAAAGGAGAAGTGCTTGTGTTTTGAGGTTTGTGCATTATGCTTAAGTTTAACCATGGAGTCTTCTAAATTGTACATGTGGCAGATCTGGTTGAATGTTGATGATATCCAACGGCCAGTAGTGCTCGGATTTGCCCATCTCTGCACTGTCGGGTTAGCTTCATCCAGCGACCATCTTTCAAAGTTATTGGCGCACTATATAGTTCTCGTGCCATAGTTGCATGTTTTGGAAAAAAACTACTAGTGGGTTGTACTATCTATTTAGGAATAGAAGATGCATACGTGGAAGTTGTAGGGAAAGAGATGACATGGAGCATCTCAATTCCTATGAGTAGGGATTGGAAAAGAGATGTCATTTGGTTCACATCATAGGAACTTTTCTATTGAATCTAGAGATGACATGTATCTCAATTCCTATGAGGGGGGATTAGTAAAGAGATGTAATTTGGTTCATATCATAGGAACTTTTCTATTGAATATACACTAATGTTTATTTTCCTTTGAAATTAAGGGAGTATAGGAATCCATTCATATGAACCAAGTGGCTCTAAAGCTATAGAAATGATATCATGTTTATTTCCTTTGAAATGTAGAGTATATGAATCTATTCCTATGAACCAATTGGCTCTAAAGGGAAAAAATCCTATAAAAATCATATCATATAGAGTTTCCTTTGATATTCCTCGACACTAAAGGATGGTTGAAATTGCTGCAGGTGATACGATGGTCTTTCTTTGTAGACTCCTCACCCATCTTTATAGTTACCTATCGAAGATGAATGAAATGATATATACAGGGTATTCTACATGTGCAATTTGGTACACGAAAACTCGGTAAAAGTTTGCGAGGTTCTAATTTTCAATAAATCTATATGCACTGCATTTCGGAACGGATGGAGCATACGGCAGTTGCTAACACTCACGTGGAAGATTTGTGTGTAGGAGGAGTGACTGTTCTGTTAAATGACATGGCAAAACTGACACTGTCGGATGCCGATCTAACGGTTCTTACGGCGTTCGTCGGGAAAAGGCTTGTGGCAAACGTTTGTCGGATAATGATTTACGGACACATGCATTTCATTGATACGTGCCCCCCTCTCTCTCACGCACACGCACCCTCACGAGTCACGACTCTCCCGAGTCCTCGCGCAGACTCGCACGTCGCACCCATCCTCTATCTGCAGGTAGACGTCACGCACATATGTGCTCTTCACACCCTACCCTCAGAACTTCTAAAAAACAAAAGACGACGCACACATTTTATTTTAGCTCACATGTCACACACTTATACTATTACACTTGCGGCGAACGTTCTTTGGGCATAGTATATATTGTACTCTCACGAAGAGAAGCGGTGCATGCACGCACTAGTTCTCTCACACCCACTCGCAGGTACACGTAGGAGCGCATTTTTTGAAGCCAGTACAACAAAATCACTCCACTATATATAAAAGCAGGAGCCTTAGCGCTTGATTTACTAGGGTTCCTCTCGTTCACTCTCTCATGCTCTCCAGATCTAAGAAAGACATAGGTGGCCACACTCTCTCTCTCAGCTCACGGCTGGTCACAAATCCGGCCGGACAACCTTGACCGGGGCAGGGGGTGTAGATGCATCGTTCACGCTGTCGTCGGCGTCGAGGGAGGACACCAACGGCTGCCCGCGCATCCCGATCGGCGGCCGTGCCGTTCTCTCCGAGAGAGCGCCGGCTCGGGAGGGCCTCTGACCCCTTCTTCCTCCCTGCGGTATTGTGGCCAAGATGCGGCATCCCGAAGCCGTCTTTGCCACATGCTGACGACCCTCAGGTATATATTCCTTCAAAACCCGCCTTGATCTACGGCCCCATCTCTTCCCCCTTCGTGTGGATCCTTTTCTACTTCCGTCCGCTGTTACAAAGCCACCTAGACTTCTACTATTATTAGAAGTAAAGCTAGTTCATACAGTGAACTCAAAGTGTTGGTTCAAACATGTATGAAAGTGGGAAAGCTGTAGCGTGAATCTAGGACTTGGTTCTAAGAGGAAACGGGGGAAAGTAGTAATATGTGTCACTGTTTAAATAACCGTATTTCGTATTTGCGCAAACAGGGATGTCTGTATCCATATTGTTTCGGGATGTCTGTCTCCGTATCTTTTCTATCCGCGCAATCAAAAGCACACACCTCAGTTTTAGTACAACTGTGCAAAATGAGATGACTATCCCTCGTTGTCGTCGTCTAACCTCCCGTATTCAAGGTATCCCTACATTGGTAGTAACTAAGGTAGAATGACCAACGCAATCTAAAAGAAGCTGATTTGTACGTTTTACTTCCTGATTGTAGTGCAGGGACGAGCGAAAACAATTGCATCCTAGTCCGGAATGCACTTTCTACCATTTCATCCATGGACCAAGGACTAGCTGGCACGGCTGCACGGCGGTTTCTTGGACAGGTGCGCGGACAAGAGGCATTGTGGTCTGCTTATTTCTGCAAATAGCGGTGCTTAAATTTAGTGGAATGCACAAGCATTTCAGCTGGTCAGTACACTGCATGGTTCAGTTCAGCATTCCAGCTGAGACCACAATTATAATTGGTTATTCTGGAATGAGAGAACCTAACCCTGGATGGTGGCAACAAGAAAAAACCAGAGTGAACTCCAGGAAATTTAAGCCTGCCGGGAGGCCCTTTGCTCAGAGAAGCCTTGCTTGTTTTTTCCTGATTTGTAAACCTTCTCACAACTTTGTCTTTTGCTGTGAACTAGTATATGTTTGTTATGTTCTATGAATCATTGAGATGTATAAAATTGCTTAACTTATGCTTTTCAAGATTTTTATGAAGACGAGTTTAATTGTGAGTGTTCCACATGAGCGCTCGACTAGCGTGTGAACATTTGGAATTTATTACATTGTGGCCTCAATTAACTACATGAACCACTATAACAAGATACATAGTAGTTGCTTATATGTCAGACAGCAGATTGTTGATTGTTAGCTGGTCGATAGCCTAGTGTTGAAGTGAGCTGAGCCAATGTGTCGTGTTTTGCACAACTGCTTACAAGTGGGGTAGCACCAACAGTGTTTACAAGTACTTATGTATACGTCGGCGCACGGTTCTCGAATGAGTGCTCTATTTCATCAAAACACACATTCTCGTATGATAAACCGTGACAACTTATGTCTTACCATGCCATATTCATGAAAAAACTAGTGAGTACACATCTGTTTCGGCAACAATTACGATGGTTCTCACATGATTCAGGGGCACACAAAAGTAGCAGTAGTTCCCATAGATGGATTCAAACAGAGCACTAGCCCAGAGGGGTCGATAATAGGCAAGGTTCGGATAATTAGACACAATCCAAACTACTATTAAACACTAGCTGGGGCAACTATTTCATGCCTCGATCTAATTTGGGCTGGACACAAGACGGACCTTGCCATGAACATCATCGAGGACGTCCCGCAGCAGCTCAATCCTGTGAACCTTCATGAAGACAACCTTGTGGCCTTGCCATTGATAAACTTATTTGTGGAGGCATGCCACGTCATCTTCCTGCGTAAGCTTGACAAGAACAGTATGCCTCGCAAACGAAGGAGTAGCTTTGAACTTCTTGTGCTTCAGTACACCCTGGACAACACGCCTGACAACAGTGAGGCTGGAATACAACTCTTCATTATAGTGGCAGGCTGACTTGTGGGCCTACTAAGTTGACGGGGATGGAGGGCTTTGTCGACTTAGTCAATATGCACGATTCTAGCTCCAGTGACCGTACGATGTCCATCCAACGGCCGTAGTGCTTCTTCAACCTCTGGTCTTCTTGCTCCAGCCGCCCAAACCAGCGCCGGTCGTGCCTCGTGCTCCTGCCTCCCGTGGCCGGCTGCGATGAGGCGGAGGCCTCACCGCCCCCTACTACTCCCACCGCTGGCCAGGCCATCCCTCTACTCACCACACCCCCTATTATTTTGCGGCGACGGCAGCCTCACACCACAGCGAACCAGTGAACCCTCGTACTCCTCTACGCATGGGCATCCACTGCCGCGTCTTCCTCGGCTCCGCGTCGTCCCCTTCCTAGGCCTCGCCGTCGTCCACCGCCCTGGTGCTCTCGGCGCAGCGTGGTCAATGTGGTCAAGGAACGGCTTCCATCGGACGTGGACTGTACGTGGAGAGGCTGACAACTGGGTCCACGGCCGCAGCAAGGAAGTGCCTCCTTATTACGTGCAAAATAATTATTCCTCCACCTGACAGCGGGGACCCACCGGACGGGCCACCATATTTCGCAAAAAAAACGTTTCCCCCTGACTGCTGGGACCCACCAGCTACACCTTCACACGCAAGGAAGTGCGTCCGGGCAAAAAAAACGATTTGCCCCCCTGACTGCTACGACCCACCAGCTACATCTTCGCACGCAAGGAAGTGTCCGACAATCAGGACCCACCTGGTCAAAGCGTACATAGCGTTGTCATTCTGGTCGTGAACGTGTACGTACATACTGGTCGATGTAGAGGCGCGCACGTGTCGTAGATGTAGAGGCGCGCACATGTCATAGTAGAGGCGCGCACGTAGCATGTACACGTACGTACATCGGCGAGGGTGCAAGAAAGAAAATACGGCCACGTATGTACATAAAGGTAGGGTCTCGAACGCCTACTCGCGCATACGTACATGGCTGGGTCGGAATGGAGAAACAGCATCGTCGTCGTGTTCATGGGGAGCCAACCGCCTGGGTCGGAACGGAATGCGTGGTCGTGTTCATCGGGAGGGCTTGGACGGAACAGACGATGGAAACAAGGCCTGGCGTACCGCACAACGGAGGAAACGGCCTTGTGTTCGACCGACCACGTTCGAAACGGGGTCCTGTTGATTGGGAGGGGCCTGGCGTACCGCAAAACGGAGGAAATGGACCTCCTACGGTCGAAACGGGGGTCCTGTTGATCGGGAGGGGTGTGGCGTACCGCAAAACGGATGAAACGGACTTGTGTTGGAGCGCTACGGTCGAAATAGGGGTCTTGTTCATTGGGAGGGGTGTGGCGTACCGCAAAACGGACGAAACGGACTTGTGTTGGAGCGCTACTGTCAAAACGGGGGGAGGGAAGGGGTGTGGCGTACCGCAAAACGGGACTCCACGGGATACTGTTCATCTCCACCGTCGACCTCCTCCAGCCTCCACGGGCTACCGTCGACCTCCTCCAGCCTCCATAGGCTCCTGTTCATCCAGCCTCCACCGCGCGCTACTCCACCGGCTACTGTTCAACCACCCCTCCACGGGAACCCCTCCACCGTCTACTATTCATCCAGCCCTCCACACCACGGGGTCCTGTTCAACCACCCCTCCACGGCCACCCCTCCACCGTCTACTATTCATCCAGCCCTCCACACCACGGTTTCCTGTTCATCCAGAGGCAACACC
>NC_057795.1:311999349-312004406 GCF_018294505.1 Triticum aestivum | reverse complement strand
GGATTCATTTAGCAGAAGTAGCGAAGGAATCGCTCCATCGGGTTCAGTTAACAGCCATCGATCGATCGCTCGGGTTCAGTAACGCGTAGTCTGCAGTGCAATCACTTGGGTTCAGTTAGAGCCCAACTCCTCGCTCGGCTTCAGTTAGAGCCAACGCCTCGCACACACGCGCGTACGTATGAGAGAAACGCGCGTCGCTCCGCCCCCGACCTCCCACCATAACCGGCAACTCCCCGAAATTTTCCTCCCCCTCGCTTCTACCATGGTTTTTTCCGTCATGGATGGCCCAAAGAATGTCATGCAGCTGCGTCTCCGGCCCGCCTAGGACGAAAAGCCCATTTTCTGACATGATTTTTTGTCATATAAGTAGGAGCCCACCACATCTATGATGATACCAGGTTTTTTCACAATTATCGTCATAGAAGTGTCATATGTATGACAGAAAAAAAATTCGTTCGGCCCAAAATGTCACGGATGTGTCTTTTTTTGTAGTGCACAATCTTGACGGAGGTTCCCAAGTGAAACCTAACCAATCTAGGAGACACCACTCTCCAAAAGGTAATAGATGGTGTGTTGATGATGAACGCCTTGCTCTTGTGCTTCAAATGATAGTCTCCCCAACACTCAACTCTCTCTCATAGATTTGGTTATGGTGGAAAGATGATTTGAGTGGAAAGCAACTTGGGGAAGGCTAGAGATCAAGATTCTTGTGGTTGGAATGGAGTGTCTTGGTCTCAACACATGAGTAGGTAGTTCTCTCTCAGAAAATGAGCAGTGGAGGTGTAGGCACGTTCTGATGGCTCTCTCCATGAATAAAGAATGGGTAGAGGGGTATATACACTGGTACGCGTCGGTGCTATACAGACGGTTTAAAACCCCTTTCTGTGACGGCATTTGGAACCGTCACCTAGTGAGTGTGGGAGATTAGGGGGTCCTTCCCACACGACCCATAAACCGTCGGGGATAGGGACCCTACTGTACTCCTTTTCATTTGTGGTCGCATTGCCATCACAGTCGGTATTCTATGGTGCTACATTTATGATGCCCGGCCCATCACAAATGGTTCACTATTATATAACATGTATGATAAGCATACAATCACACACATTCACTTTTCACAAACCGTATGCGATAACTAATTAAGAAGATTAGCTAATCGTTGTACGAGTGTTAAATAGGATTACGAAACGTCGGACTATTGTAACATCGTCGTACACGACAACTATCGCAGACGCTATTCTGTGGTGCAACGTTTACGATGCATACTTCATTAGAAACAGTTCATGGTTGCGAATCGTGTACAATAAGGCAACTATCGCACACGCTATTCTGTGGTGCAATGTTCACGATGCATACTTCATCAGAAACAGTTCATGGTTACGAATCGTGTACGATAAGGCAACTATCGCAAATGGTTAGTTTGCCAGCACCATTTGTGAAATTGTGTGACATCGCACACGCTTTGCAAAAGGCAGCTGTGTGCATGCTTGCACATGTTTCCTCTCTGTGAACCGTCTCAGATTATGGTGTATATTGCAAACATTTGTATTTTACCAACCGTGTGTGCCGTAACAACCTGGAGAGCATAATTTCACCGTAATTTAATTGCTGCTATATCAAATTGAAATTCAAATTGAAATTGAATGTATGCTATAGCTTTATTCATATCCATTAGGTTCAGAGAACCAATGAATTATTCGATTCATAGGTACACATCAAGAATTATGTAAGAACCAAATAAAGAATGATGAACCACACTTGTATACTTGTACTATTAAAGACGGTAAAGAAAGAGGCGAAATACATTCTGGCTGCTAAACAAGGTGAAGCGGAATGCCCATATCGTGCCCTCCTCCATGAAGAAGGCACGCATGACTCTAGTCCAACCCCTTATGATGGCCGACCGCCCACCCTTCACGGCCTTCATGGAAACATCTAGGTAATCATCGTGTTCTGGTAGAAATACTTTAACCTTTACATGACCACCAATCATGTAGTTTGAGAGGTAATCTTTAGTAAACTGCTTTGGGAACCACTGCAAAGGAAAAAAGATTCAGACATTGTCATCTAATACAACTCATTATGGGCAGTAAAAAGAAGGCTGCAGAGTTCTTACTTACCATCCTGCAGTTTGCTGTTGTATTGGATAAAGTGTAAACAAATAGTTTAATTGCCTTCTTTTGACCCATTTTACTAACAATCTTTATCAGCTTCCTCACTTGATGCTGGTTCATCAATATCTCAATTCCCCATACGCAGAAAGGGTCGAAGCGCGGATCTTTACCAATGACATATGTACCTAAAAGCACCAAGTTAATATTAGAAGATAAACACCAATTGCACAATGATGTAGTACAACACTCTTTTATAATATCTTATAACATCCAATATACTCACATATTAGATGAATTAACATCTTATATTATGGGCCGGAAGGAGTTTATTGCATTCTTACAAATTATCGGTTGATTAACTGCTGCCGTATCCATGGGTTAGAGTTAGTTTGAGCTTCACTGTGCAGGTTTAAGCATGCTAGTAAAGCAAAACAAGTGAAAAGGTGTGTTAACTGTAACAAGCCTAAGATTTAACAACAAGCAAACATAGTCATTCAAACTGGTATTATGCTGGTCTAAGTACACTAGTTATTGTTAAATAAAAATGGAAAGGTGTGTTTAACTACAAGAGGCAGCGACCAAATGTAGTCATTCATGCCCTGTTTGTTTCAGCTTCGCTTGGATTTTAATCACCTATGGATTCGCTTCAGTGGTGAAGCTGTTTCTGCGAATCAGCTTCACCACCGAAGTACACTTTCAGGTTCTTCAGGAAATTGCACAAAAATGACCCAAATCCAGATTCAACTTCACTGGCAAAGGTGATTCCAAATAGTTGTTTGTTTCGGATTCCAGATTCGGCTTCACTAGCAAAGTTGAATCTGGTCCCAGAATCTGAAACAAGCAAGGCCATAGTGGTATTGTTGAAACTGGTACTGATGAAATTGAACTGCATAGTTCATACTTGCACATATAGAACATCATGTTGTGAATAACTAGAATAAACAAGGCATATTACGAACAACCAAATATAGCATTTGAAACTGGACATATGCTAACTACAAACAATAGAACAATCAAAAAACTTTAAAAGAGGCATATGCTAGCTATAACAGGGTTAACAACAAGCAAATATATGCATTCCTATCGGTATGTTTAAACCTGGATTGATGAAATAAACTGCATAGTAAATAATTGCACATACAGAGCATCACATTGTGAACAACTAAAATAAACAAGGCATACTGCAAACAACCCGATATAGCAATTCAAACTGGACATATTCTCACTACACTACAAAAGGGACTCGACAAAACAAATCATGGGTTCCCCCCTATGGAGAGGCACGGCAAAACAAATCATGGGTTTCCTCACTTGTCACAGATGGGCTCGTTCCCATGGGAAGATAACGGACCCTGGATGCGCTCCATGTTGTCGCAGATGGGCTCCTTCCCCTTGGAAGAGCACGGTTGTAGGTGCCCTCCCTGATGTCCCAGACGGGCTCTTTCCCCTTGGAAGAGCAGATGGGCTCTTTCCCCTTGGAAGAGCAGATGGGCTCTTTCCCCTTGGAAGAGCCAGAGAGGGTGCCCTCCTCGTGGTCACCGTCGATGAGGTCTGACTTGGAAGCTTTGTATCCCAAGCCAGCATCGTAGAACGTGTCCTTCAGAAATGACAAAAGGGGCTTGATGGCGATGTAGGATGGCAAGTTGTTGACAGCGAGCCAGAGGAGATTAGTAACGGGGCCATGCATGAGATCCGACGGCGGTTGAACCCGAGGGGTTGGGGGTGCGCCACTTAACCTGTGTCATAGCCCGCCTCAGGCTGTCGCTGGCCATGACCTCAATCTCGCAGCCAGCGGAAGAGACATGCCCGCATACTCTAGCCTGCTGCTTGAGTTCCTGCCGCCAGTAATGGTCGTCAGCTTCCTCGGCGATGTCGAGCGAAGAGACCGTGATACACCTATTTTGGGCCAGTCGCTCCTCGAGCTCCACGGGAAGCGTAGCCGGGCTTAGGCTGCGACGCTCTGGAGTGGGGGATGGGGATGGGGATGGGGATCGGGGGAAAAGGGGCGTTTGGCAGGTGTCATCTAAGAAACTCAGGGCGGCCTTGGTATGGAGACCGGTGGGTAAGCTGCACGGGCAAACCGGCAGATGTTGACAATGGAGGTCTCACGGCGGCGGCTGCGACGGCGGGGACCTTGCTAGGGTTTCGAGCGAGGGAGGTGGTGTGTGTGTGTGTGCGCATGCGCCCGAGGAGGTTTTGGTGTGTGTATGTGTGTGTGGAGGGGGGCGGGGGCGTTTTTTAGGAAATGACGCGGGTACTAAAATTTTTACAATGCGGGAGTCAAACGCGGGAGTGAAATGCCGGGGCTAATGAAAATTTTGATGATGGTGCATCCCACACGGTCCGGAGATAACAACCGTGTGTTATGAAATAGAAAAACCCTCGAGGCGGGTAGATATTTTCTAGGGGCAGGTGGGATTGGGAACGAGAAACATCGCACACGGTCCAGAGATGACAACCGTGTGTTATGAAACACAAAAACACTCCTCGGGGCGGGCAGATATTTTCTAGGGATGCAGTGGGATTGGGAAGAAGAAACATCGCACACGGTCCGGAGATAACAACCGTGTGTTATGAAACAGAAAAACCCTCAAGGCAGGCATACATTTTTGAGAGGGGGGGGGGCCTTGTGGAGCCCAATGTACTGCGCGAATGGGTGCGTGAGAGGGGCGCCAGCGTGGCACACGGTTAGTTTGAGTGAACCGTGTCTGTTGGGTCATCTGACTTGTCTAATGTTCATAAATTTGGCGAAAAATGACGCGGGAGAGGGTCAGAACACAAACACACTTGCATGTGGACCAAACTTATATGTATGAAAAGGGTGGTTCGATTTTCAAATACCAAATGAAACTTCGATGTCGCACCTATCTCACAAAGAGCACGATATTGCTTCCCCCCTCATGTCGGCATGAAGGGAATCCTAAGCTATGAATGCATGCCCCG
>NC_057795.1:311985576-311998797 GCF_018294505.1 Triticum aestivum | reverse complement strand
AGCCCCCCTCCCTCGTGTCCGCATGAAGGGAATTCTAAGCTATGAATGGATGACCCCCCAACCGTGGTTCACCTAGCAAACTTCGAAGTAGCTAGCAGCCCCCCCCCTCGTGTCGGCACGAAGGGAATCCTAAGCTATGATGCCCCCTAACTGAGGTTCACCTAGCAAAGTGCAAAGCAGCAGCCCCCCCACTCACATTTAAGTCGTCGGGCCAGAGAGGCATCTCACCAAGATTGATCATAAAACGGACCAAGAATAATCCACCTTGGTCGTACAACCTCTCTCTTGTTGCTGGTCAAAGCGATGGTCGTCCATGCGACCCCAGATAGGCTAGCTCGCTAATAATCACGCAAGTAGCTAGCTAGTCCCCGAAGACAACCACTTCATGCGTGTGTCACAAACATATGTATGGATTAGGTGTGTTTTTTAGTACACAATTGAGCAACTTTGATGTGGCGTCGTGATTTCAAACTAGAAATCCCAACACTCAGTGAGGGTTAGGTTGATGATGCATATATATGTTACACCACACTTCAAGCCAATGACGGGGATTCATGCATGCATGCGCATGCATAGTATATGCGCTCAAACTTTAATTAGGTCTGAGTCTCACCATGACCTATACTACGATAACACGAACCAAATGAAGAATATCCGCCATGGTAACCTATCTTGTTGTTGGTCAAGGTGATCATGGATGTCCACGCGGGCCCACAAGTGTATATATATATAGGCTTGTCGCCGATAACCACGCGAGGGAGTGTACCATTCGAAGGCAACCACTACATGCATATGTATGGAGGTGATGCGTGCATGCATGTTTGAATACCATTTCACAACATTGATGTGGCGCGTGCGTCAAAAACCATATACTCTCCCCACGAAGAGCAAGATCGGTTCATCATGTGTCGTTGTACTAGCCACTTCGACTCGATGGGAGGGATTCATGCGTACACATGCATGCGTGTGTGCTCATATAATAACCCCCTCCTAATTAAGTCAAATTAACCACTCTCGTTGTCAGGCAAAAAGTAGTGACGGACCAAGAGAGCCCACAAATGGAAAGCATCGATATCGTTGATAACCGCTTAAGTGGGTGTGAGAGGACAACCACCATTGCTTTGCAAGTGGGCCAAACATATCTTGAATACAATACACAAAATGCACAACTTTGATATGGCACACATGCCTCAAAAACCATAAACCATGCACCCACACAGAGCAAGGTTCATGAAGCGTACTGCATATGATGGTCCCCTTCCCCCTCTTCGACGCATACTATATGTTCCTACCGTAACACAACCCAAAAAGAATCCTCATCAATGGTGAAATTAATTAACCT
Source organism: Triticum aestivum (assembly GCF_018294505.1). NCBI lineage: Eukaryota > Viridiplantae > Streptophyta > Magnoliopsida > Poales > Poaceae > Triticum > Triticum aestivum. Next base: position 311,997,455 of record NC_057795.1, on the reverse strand, counting down.
CTCCTGATGTAGCTAGGTCAAAGGGATGCACATATGCATCGACAATGGCCTCGTGGGCCCACAGATGGAAGCATCGCAAGTGAGTATCCTAGCTAGGATAACCACCACCTGCATGCATGTGGCGCAAAGAGGTGTTGTGTGATGTTTGAATAGTCATTTCCACAATTTTGATGTGGCACGTGCCTCGGAAACCAAAAAGTCCCGACACTGAGTGAGGTGTACTTGTTCACGGACGCGCACATATATATAGTATATATATATATATATATATATATATATATATATATATATATGCTAGTCCCCTCCCACCTCTTCGACGTGTACTATATACCACCATAACACAAACAAAAAAGATTCTACCTTGCTGGTCAAATTAACCTCACTACCGGTTGTTCGTCAAAGTGATGGCCGACGACCTCACAGGCCCACAGAAAGCATCATACATGAGTATCGAGTGTCGTGTAGGACAACCATCGACTGCATGTGGCCAAAACATGTATGTATCAGAGGGTAGTGTAATGTTTCAAATTACGAATTCATGACTCTGATGTGGCACCGACCTGCCTAACAAAACGGCCAACCCACACGGTGGCTCACAACTTGTAGTGTACTGTGAGCCACTCGCCACCCCCAGACGCACACACCCACACACACACCGCGAATCCACTGCAACTACGGTGCATGTTAAATTAATTATCCCGCAGTGGACATATATATGTTACAAAAGGAGGGACATTTTAATTTCGAAAAAAATCAGAGATCATTAAGATGTTTTAGTACATTAATTGATTAATTTTCTAGGGGTATAATGTGCAAAAATCAAATTCGAGCTACATGCACGCGTGATAGTGCACCTATGGATTGCAAAAACACATGTGTCTCACTTGGTGCATGTTTACTTCCCGTGCAATAAATTTCAAACAATGAGAATCTTGATTTTTAAATTCTAGTACATACAAAACTTATTTGAAGTTCATGAAACTTATCGTGTTGTCATATGGACACCAATACAAAGTTCCATTGTACTTTATTTGGTCAAATTTGAGACCAGTTTTGATGTAATCTGACAAACAGGAGATTATTAATAATTGGGAACCAATATCCCAAATGGACTATTAATTCGAACCGTGAGCGTTAGACAAACAATGGATATTGTCATGCCTCGGTTAAGCAAAAAATAAAGCGGCATCATTAATCATGCAAATAGAAAAACAATATACGTGCCGCCCGGCGACCCGTGTACTGTGCGAACAGGCGTGAGTTGACGGACGCATGCGAGCAGTCCGCCATGCAGGAAGACCGGGAGGCATGCGTGCAGCTGTGTGAATTGATGGAGGTGTGCTCACTGCGCAGTGTCATCAGGAGGCGTGCGAGTAGCTTTGTGAAACGATGGTAGGCATGTGAGCAGTCCAGTGCGCAGGCTCACAGGGAGGCAAGCCAGCGGTTGACCGCGGCCCGCCTCTCTCTCCCACTACTCCATATTAATGGTGCACCCGAGCGGTTGCACCCCCCATCCTCGCCACACACACAATCCCCTCTCTCCGCTTGCATCCTCGACGTCGCTCTCAGTCATCAAAGTCGTCAATGTATGAGGATGACGTCGAAGCGCCCCATCGAAAGGAGTGGCGACGCCGGGGCTGCGAAAGCACCGGAGCACGACGTGGAGACGGAGACTGAGGTTGCCGTCGTAGACGGCGTCGAGCTTCCACAGCCGGAGGCGGAGTTCCACACCGACTCTGGTGATGACTCGAGTGACGACTCCGACGACCACTCTGGCGATGATTCCAATGACGACGGACAACTGGTTAGTCATCTATACCCATTTATGTGTCAAATAGATCCCATGGTTTCTCTGGTTACTCCTGCCTCCCTCTTGGAATACAAATACTATGGTTATGTTCTCCCAATCCATGAAATCTGAGTAAGTTTCGTTAGATCCTTGTAGTGTAATGATAGTTTGAATGGTACAAGTGATAAGTGATTAGTTGTTTCATCTGTGGAAATGATCTTTGCTAGTAATCCGACTAGGATTAGTGTTCGTGCTAATAATTCCTAGCCAAGACTTGACAATTGATTTAGAATGACCTACATATGTTTGTGATATTATTTTCTTCAAGATTGGTCTGTACATAGACGAATGTGCTTAAAAATCGAACCATAATTTCTGGATATGTATAAATAAATAGCCATAAATTCCTAATCCTACATCACGGCATGTAATCGCTGATTTGATGCCAATTTTTGGCAACTACCAAATGTTCGCTAGATATTAGTTTGTAACCATTAATTTGACGCCACATTTTTTTAACTATTTGTATAGGTGTTGTCTGTTGATGTGGACAACGAGGATGAAGATGTCCAGAGGAGGTACAAGAGGCAAATCCTGAGGGAGCTTTATGCGGGAATGCATAACAGGCGTTTTAGGACCTTGAACGACGGCTATCGATGCCCATTCTGCAACCACAAGCTTGATGACGCGTATCAAAGTGTTCTGGCGCATGCAAGAGGACGTCCGTTGGCTCCTTCAAAAAGAAGTATGCTCACATGGTGGAGCACAACGCGTACACCGAGTACCTGGAGAAGTTTCGAGATCGTGTCGGCTTGTGAGATGAGATGTGGGATCAAACTATATACGTACGCTTATTATCTATGTCTGAGTATGTTTAATCTATGTTTACTTATGTCTAACTGCGGGATATGGATGCAATCAGTTCGGTTGATGGAACCTACCTTCGTCCTCGTTTATTGGTCCCCTTTGTAATTTGTGTTAAATGTTGACCAAAGATTTAACTGACAAAACGTTACTGCAAGTCAGCAAAAATGATATCGTTGGATGCGTATTTGAACATAGTGTTCAATCATATAATTATTGATGACATGCATAACATTTCCTAGTCAAATATTTGGTCGAAATTTGGTACAAATTACAGAGGGGACCAATAAACCAGGACGGAGGTAGTACGTTGATACGTCTCCAATGTATCTATAATTTTTGATTGTTCCATGCTATTATATTACCTGTTTTGGATGTTTATGGGGTTTACTTTACACTTTTATATCATTTTTGGGACTAACCTACTAACTGGAGGCCCAGCCCGTATTGCTGTATTTTTGCCTATTTCAGTGTTCCGAAGAAAAGGAATATCAAACAGAGTCCAAACGGAACGAAACCTTTGGGAGCAATCTTTTTGGAACAAACGTGATCCAAAGGACTTGGAGTGCAAGTCAAGAAACAATCAAGGAGGCCACGAGGGTGGAGGGCGCGCCTCCTATCTTGTGGGCCCCTCGGGAGTCCACCGATCGACTTTTTCCTCCTATATATACCCACGTACCTCGAGAACATCAGAGGAGACCACGAAAAACTATTTCCACCACCGTAACCTTCTGTATCCGCGAGATCCCATCTTGGAGCCTTTGCCGGCGCTCCGCCGGAGGGAAAATCAACCATGGAGGGCTTCTACATAAACACCATAGCCTCTCCGATGAGTTGTGAGTAGTTTACCACAGACCTTCAGGTCCATAGTTATTAGCTAGATGTCTTCTTCTCTCTCTTTGAATCTCAATACCATGTTCTCCTCGATCTTCTTCGAGATCTATTCGATGTAACTCTTTTTGCGGTGTGTTTGTCGAGATCCGATGAATTGTGGGTTTATGATCAAGTTTATCTATGAGAAATATTTGAATCTCCTCTGAATTCTTTTATGTGTGATTAAGTTATCTTTGCAAGTCTCTTCGAATTATCAGTTTGGTTTGGCCTACTAGATTGATCTTTTGCAATGGGACAAGTGCTTAGCTTTGGGTTCAATCTTGTGTTGTCCTTTCTCAGTGACAGCAAGGGCAACAAGGCATGTATTGTATTGTTGCCATCGAGGATAAAAAGATGGGGTTTATATCATATTGCATGAGTTTATCCCTCTACATCATGTCATCTTTCTTAATGCGTTACTCTGTTCTTTATGAACTTAATACTCTAGATGCATGCTGGATAGCGGTCGATGTGTGGAGTAATAGTAGTAGATGCAGGCAGGAGTCGGTCTACTTGTCACGGACGTGATGCCTATATACATGATCATGCCTAGATAATCTCATAATTATTCGCTTTTTATCAATAGCTCGACAGTAATTTGTTCACCCACCGTAATACTTATGCTATCTTGAGAGAAGCCACTAGTGAAACCTATGCCCCCGGGTCTATCTTTTATCTTTTAAGCTTTCAATCTACTTTTTTTTGCTTCTTTACTTTTCCAATCTATATTATAAAATACCAAAAACATATTTATCTTATCATATTATCTCTATCAGATCTCACTTTCGCAAGTGGCCGTGAAGGGATTGACAACCCCTTTATTGTGTTGGTTGCGAGTTCTGGTTTGTTTGTGTAGGTGCATGGGACTTTTAAGGAGCCTCCTACTAGATTGATACCTTGGTTCTCAAAAACTGAGGGAAATACTTACGCTACTATTGATGCATCATCCTTTCCTCTTCAAGGAAAACCAACACAAGCTCAAGACGTAGCAAGAAGGATTTCTGGCACTGCTGCCGGGGAGGTCTTCGCTCAAGTCAAGACATACCAAGTACCCATCACAAACTCATCTCCCTTGCCTTTACATTATTTGTTATTTGCCTCTCGTTTTCCTCTCCCCCACTTCACCTTTGCCGTTTTATTCGCCCTCTCTTTCCCAATCTCCTCTCTATATTGCTTGCCTTTTGTGTGCTCGTCGTTATGGCTAGCTCGGTCTTTATCCCTTCGTCTCCCAATTTTGAAGTTCTTCACTTCAAGCAAAGACAAGGAGAAAATTTAAAAGATGCTTGGGATAGGTTATTAAGGATTCGGGCTAGCTATGTGCCACAATATCAAATTGAAGTTTACCTAAAAAGTTTCTATGTTAGCTTAGCCGCTTCTTTCAAGCAAGTTCTAGACTCTATTTTTGAAGAAGGTTTTCTTAATGGGGATGCTATAGATACCTATGAAAAAATAAAATCTATATTTGGGCACCCTATGAATGATAAGGTTGAATCTACCACTCTCTTATGCTTTTATCAAAATGAAATTATCAAAGAGATGAAGGCTAGCTTAGATGCAAATTTCCGTAACGTGCTTAATCTTACTTCTTCCATTAATGGCAATGTGCTTTCCCTAAATAGAAGAATGAATGTCATAGAAAGGAAATCCTCTCTTTCCTTTCCAAGTGCCAAAGATGGCACTACTTAGATCTATCCTCGCTTTTATGCCTAGCTAGGGGCGTTAAACGATAGCGCTAGTTGGGAGGCAACCCAATTTTATTTGTATTTTTATTTTTGTTTCTGTTTAGTAATAGAATTTGCATCTACCTTCTGTTTAGATGTGTTTTTATGTTTTATTTAGTGTTTGTGCCAAGTAGAACCTATAGGATAACCTATGGTGATAGTTAATTTGATTCTGCTAAAAAACAGAAACTTTGTGCGCACGAAAATAATTTTAGTAATTCACAGAAACGTGCTTTTGCATTGATTCTTTTTTCTGTAGATCAATAGACAAATTTCCCAGGACGTCCTATTTTGGTAGGAATTTTAGAGGTCCAGAAGTATTTGATAGTTACAGATTGCTACAGACTGTTCTGTTTTTGACAGATTCTGCTTTTCGTGTGTTGTTTGCTTATTTTGATGCATCTATGGCTAGTATGTAAGGATATGAACTACAGAAAAGTTGAAATAAAGTAGGTTTAACACCAATATAAATAAATAATTATTTCATTACAGTACCTTATGTGGTGGTTTTTCTTTCTTTCACTAACGGAGCTTATGAGATTTCCTGTTGAGTTTTGTGTTGTGAAGTTTTTAAGTTTTGGGTAAAGATTTGATGGACTATGGAATAAGGAGTGGCAAGAGACTAAGCTTGGGTATGCCCATGGAACCCCAATATATTCAAGAATAGCCATAATCCTAAGCTTGGGGATGCCCCCGGAAGGCAACCCCTCTTTCGTCTTCGTTTATCGGTAACTTTACTTGGAGCTATATTTTTATTCGCCACATGATATGTGTTTTGCTTGGAGCGTCTTGTATGATATTAGTCTTTGCTTTTTAGTTTTCCACAATCATCCTTGCTGTACACACCTTTTGGGAGAAGCCCACTTGATTAGAATTTATTAGAATACTCTATGTGCTTCACTTATATCTCTTGAGTTAGATAGTTTTTGCTCTAGTACTTCACTTATATCTTTTAGAGCACAGTGGTGGCTTAACTTTGTAGAAATTGTTGATCTCTCATGCTTCACTTATATTATTTTGAGAGTCTTTTAGAACAGCATGGTATTTTCTATGGTTATAAATTTGGTCCTAGAATGATGAGCATCCAAGTTGGGTATAATAAAAACTATTATAGAAAGTGCATTAAACACTAGGATCAATTTGATGCTTGATAATTGTTTTGAGATATAAAGGTGGTAATGTTAGATTCATGCTAGTGGGTAATTATGAAATTGAGAAATACTTGTGTTGAAGTTGGCAAGTCCCGTAGCATGCATGTATAGTAAAAGTTGTGTGACAAATTTGTTGCATGAGGTGCTCTTTTGATTGTCTTCCTTATGAGTGGCAGTCGGGGACGAGCGATGGTCTTTTCTACCAATCTATCCCTCTAGGGGCATGCATAGTAGTACTTTGCTTCGAGGGCAAATAGACTTTTGCAATAAGTATATGAGTTCTTTATGACTAATGTGAGTCCATGGATATACACACACTCACCCTTCCACTTTGCTAGCCTCTATTGTGTCGCGCAACTTTCGCCGGTATCATGCACCCATTATTTACCTTCCTCAAAACAGCCACCATACCTACCTATTATGACATTTCCATAGCCATTCCGAGATATATTGCCATGCACCTTTCCACCGTTCTGTTATTATGACACGCACCATCATTGTCATATTGCTCTTTGCATGATCATGTAGTTGACATTGTATTTGTGGCAAGGCCACCCTCATAATTTTCATACATGTCACTCTTGATTCATTGCATATCCCGGTATACCGCCAGAGGCATTCATATAGAGTCATATTTTGTTCTAAGTGTTGAGTTGTAATTCTTGAGTTGTAAATTAATAAAAGTGTGATGATCTTCATTATTAGAGCATTGTCCCAAGTGAGGAAAGGATGATGAAGACTATGATTCCCCCACAAGTCGTGATGAGACTTCGGACTTAAAAAAAAGAGGCCAAAGAGCCCACCAAATAAAAAAAGAAAAAGAAAGGCCAGGCCAAATAAAAAAGAGAGAAAGGAAAAATAAAAAAAGAGAAAGAAAATAAAAAAATGAGAGAAAAAGAGAGAAGGGACAATGCTACTATCTCTTTTCCACACTTGTGCTTCAAAATAGCACCATGATCTTCATGATAGAGAGTCTCTTGTGTTGTCACTTTCATATACAAGTGGGAATTTTTCATTATAGAACTTGGCTTGTATATTCCAATTATGGGCTTCCTCAAAATGCCCTAGGTTTTTGTGAGCAAACGAGTTGGATGCACACCCACTTAGTTTCTTTTGTTGAGCTTTCATACATTTATAGCTCTAGTGCATCCATTGCATGGCAATCCCTACTCACTCACATTGATATCTATTGATGGGCATCTCCATAGCCTGTTGATACGCCTAGTTGATGTGAGACTATCTTCTCCCTTTTTGTCCTCACAACCACCACCATATACCACCATAGTGCTATGTCCATGGCTTGCGCTCATGTATTGCGTAAGAGTTGAAAAAGCTGAAGCGCGTTAAAAAGTATGAACCAATCGCTCGGCTCGTCATCGGGTTTGTGCATGATGGGAGTATTTTGTGTAATGAAAATGAAGCATGGCCTCACTATATGATTTTGTAGGGATAAGCTTTCTTTCGCTATGCTATTTTCATAGGACATGATTATTTGTTAGTATGCTTCGAGTATTACTATTTTTATGTTTTATAAGCTTTTATCTTGAATCATTTGGATCTGAACAATCATGCCACAATAAAGAAAATTACATTGAGAATTATGCTAGGTAGCATTCCACATCAAAAATTATTTTTTTATCATTTACCTACTCGAGGACGAGCAGGAATTAAGCTTGGGAATGCTTGATATGTCTCTAACGTATCTATAATTTTTGATTGTTCCATGCTATTATATTACCTGTTTTGGATGTTTATGGGCTTTACTTTACACTTTTATATCATTTTTGGCACTAACCTACTAACCGGAGGCCCAGCCCATATTGCTGTTTTTTTGCCTATTTCAGTGTTTCGAAGAAAAGGAATATCAAACGGAGTCCAAACAGAATGAAACCTTCAGGAGCGATCTTTTTGGAACAAACGTGATCCAGAGGACTTGGAGTGCAAGTCAAGAAACAATCGAGTAGGCCATGAGGGTGGAGGGCGCCCCCCTACTGGGTGCGCCCCCCTATCTCGTGGGCCCCTCGGGAGTCCACCGACCTACTTCTTCCTCCTATATATACCCACGTACCCCAAGAACATCAGAGGCGACCATGAAAAACTATTTCCACCACCGTAACCTTCTGTATCCACGAGATCCCATCTTGGAGCCTTCGTCAGCGCTCCGCCGGAGGGGGAATCAACCATGGAGGGCTTCTACATCAACACCATAGCCTCTCCCATGAGTTGTGAGTAGTTTACCACAGACCTTAGGGTCCATAGTTATTAGATAGATGGCTTCTTCTCTCTCTTTGAATCTCAATACCATGTTGTCCTCGATCTTCTTGCAGATCTATTCGATGTAACTCTTTTTGCGGTGTGTTTGTCGAGATCCAATGAATTGTGGGTTTATGATCAAGTTTATCTATGAGAAATATTTGAATCTCCTCCGAATTCTTTTATGTGTGATTAAGTTATCTTTGCAAGTCTCTTCGAATTATCAGTTTGGTTTGGCCTACTAGATTGATCTTTCTTGCAATGGACAAGTGCTTAGCTTTGGGTTCAATCTTGTTGTGTCCTTTCCCAGTGACAGCAGGGGCAGCAAGGCACGTATTGTATTGTTGCCAGCGAGGATAAAAAGATGGGGTTTATATCATATTGCATGAGTTTATCCCTCTACATCATGTCATCTTTCTTAATGTGTTACTCTGTTCTTTATGAACTTAATACTCTAGATGCATGTTGGATAGCGGTCGATGTGTGGAGTAATGGTAGTAGATGCAGGCAGGAGTCGGTCTACTTGTCACGGACGTGATGCCTATATACATGATCATGCCTAGATAATCTCATAATTATTCGCTTTTCTATCAATTGCTCGACAGTAATTTGTTCACCCACCGTAATACTTATGCTATCTTGAGAGAAGCTACTAGTGAAACCTATGGCCCCTAGGTCTCTCTTTTATCTTTTAAGCTTTCAATCTACTTTTATTTGCATCTTTACTTTTCCAATCTATATTATAAAATAGCAAAAATATATTTATCTTATCATATTATCTCTATCAGAACTCACTTTCGCAAGTGGCCGTGAAGGGATTGACAACCCCTTTATTGCGTTGGTTGTGAGTTCTTGTTTGTTTGTGTAGGTGCGTGGAACGTTTGAGGAGCCTCCTACTAGATTGATACCTTGGTTCTAAAAAACTGAGGGCAATACTTACGCTACTATTGCTGCATCACCCTTTCCTCTTCAAGGAAAACCAACGCAAGCTCAAGACGTAGCATACGTCAATCACACACGGTTCCCAAAATTGGAATCGTGTGCAATGACTTTCATTTTGCTTGTTGCTTCAATCACACATGGTTCCCAAAATTGGAAGCGTGTGCAATGGCTTTCGTTTTGCTTCTTGCGTCAATCACACATGGTTGGCTCTAGCAAACCTTTGCCACCGAAATTCTTTGTGGGACAGAAAACCCTCACCACCCAATTCAAAAAAGAAAAAAGAAAACCCTCGCCATCCCCACGTCACAAAATCACTCACCCCCGCCTGCCACCCCATGCCTCCGGTCCCCATTCATACCCGCACAAGCTCCTCCGCGTCTATGCATGGCACCGCCTATCGCGGAGGTAACCACTTAGCTCAACACGTGCAGCCGCCACCAGGCTGGTGGCAAACCCCACCGCATTTCGCCACTTCCGCTTGCCGCCACCTATTGCCATCGACTTTCTCGATGCTGCTCGCAGTCGACCCAGCTCTGCTCGGTTGGGGAATTTGCCGTACTAAGGGTTTTTTCTCATGGACTACAAGGTAACTAATTTAATGAGATATTATCTCATCTCTCATCCTAGTTTGTCTGCCTCCTTTAAGCACCATGCGAAAATCACCGTGAATTCATTTTTATTCATGCTGATTTGAGGGTTTCTATCATTCATAGAGTGTACAGTGCGCTGACACACTAGGACCTTGCGACCTCCGCCAGAGATTCCATCTCACCATACTAGATGACTTGAGCATGTGCGCGGTATGTTCAATATCACCCTAAATCGGTTTGTGGCCTACTTTCCTGAAGATATTCTAAATATTGCTACATTTGGATAAAAGGTGCCACATGCACCATATATGTCAAAGGGGATTCCCCCCGTCTTCTTTCTATATTAGGAAAGTTAATGATGTATTGTTCTTTTGATTACTCTCATATTTCCATGACATCATGTTTACCCTGTCTGTTTAATTATAGATTTTTGTCCTTTGATTTCAACTGTTGTACAGTTCTTTCAATTTGGGCCCATATTTGCATGTTACCATATTTTCTTTAACAATCCTACCATTTTCTGCAGTGCATCCCTTGCTATGCAACATATTATGTAGTGCACAATTTTTCCCTTTACATAGATCAAGGCTGCACGGATGTCATAGTGCACACAAACCATGGATTTACAATCGTTGCTACTGTATTACTTGATGAACATGGTGACTTCTATTTTGGTGCTGGCTTTTGGAAAGAAATTTCTAAGTTTTATGTACTGAAAGCTGGCACTAAAATTGGAATGCACATAAAAGGGCCTGGTCATGAGATATATGCTAACTCCCCCAACAAAATCATTCGTCCTGAGTTTGTTCGAAGTAAGTTATCTTTTCAACTATCTGCATGTTGACTTACCCAGCAATGTTAAATGAATTGTGTAGTATTTAAGCAACCAATTGTTATTCCCTTTTCTTACTATATTCCTACCTAATAACTTCTAGCTACCAATACACTTTTCTATTGCCCTGTTTTAACTAAATATTCCTGTACTCTCATTTCTATCAGAAAGTGCCGCTGACAAGGAGACTCCGGAGGTGGAGAACGGGCCTGCCAACAAGCGGAGGCGTGGAAAGCTAGAACCGCAAGTGACTCCAATAGGCATAGACTTCATCAGCAGCCTCCCCGATGATATGTGGGGCGCAGACAACCATCCTTTCCCGGTGGTGGCGCCCCCTATGGAACTTCACCCCTCTCGACCTCATCGACACCCACGAGCTCTGCCATGGCTATCGCAAAATCTTGGATGCGTTCTCTAAGATCCTCGGCAGTCACCCTGGCCCAACCAGAGGCCTTAGAATGGGCAAGTTCTATTCCAACGGCAGGGACTGAGCCAAGCTTGATGACTGGTTCGGATCCCCCGCCCTAGATTAGCTCGAGGAGCTCACTTTTCATGATGGACATATGCGCTCGCTGCCAACATCCGCGCTCCACCTCGCGCCCACGCTGCACGTTGCCAAGTTCAGGAACTACCGCCCCCCTGTCGTGGTTCTAAGTCTGACAGTAGAATGGGGGGGGGTAGGTATGGAGAGGCAAGATCTATGGAGTAGTTGTACACACGAGTGTTTTACGAGTTCAGGCCCTTCTCGGAGGAAGTAATAGCCCTACGTCTTGGAGCCCGGAGGCGGTCGACTGGTTTATGTGTATATGATTTACAAGGGTGCGAACCCTTTACACTAAGGAGGGGGTGGCTTATATAGAGTTC